>NC_051044.1:19131008-19136008 GCF_904848185.1 Acanthopagrus latus
ATTATAATTGACAGTAACCCAGAAGTATAGAGTAGTACTTAAGTAAAAGTCTTAAAAGACCTGACATTTAATGTACTCAAGTACTAGAGGCAAAGTAAATAGTATTAGAAGAAGTAAATACACTTCTACATTTATTCTACATACTGCATACTTTATTTATTCTTGTTTTTTTTTTTCAGATTGATGATAAAATGAATTTATTTACAGAATTTGAGTAACTGTCTTTGGTGACATTTCATCACTGAAAATAACACAAAGCAGAATTCAACACATTTGATGTGCAAAGTTCATAACAAGGTATGCTTAAAGCTGGCCTACTGCTGCATCCCTAGTAATATAAGTATGAAACAACAACAAAAATAATGATGACTGTGATAGCACTTTAATGAAAGATAATTATGAACGAATCAGTCTGTAAATTAATAGCTGCATTTTGTGGTTGATTTGTGTATCACAATTAATTGATACTTTGGAATCGTTTAATCAAGATAGCATAACACTGTAATTTTCTCCAAAGGAGAAATTCACAGAATCAGTTTAAGTATACAACTAAAATAGAGAAGTCATTACTTGTAATCAAAAGTAATTCCACACAATCATTTTAAAAATGAAAAATAGAGGCCACGTGCTTAATGCAAGATGCATTTCGCTTAGTCTAACCACCTGGTTCCCCATTTACTTTTACATTTGGTGGTAATATTGTAGCTGGTTTTGGATCCATTTAATTTAAATGACTTATGAATTCTTAATCAGACTCTATAATGGGAAGCAGCAACTGGATAGATGAGGCTCTGGTTTCATGGACTGTCTCCTTCCAAGGATGCAGCCTTTATGTGGCCTTCAGAGGACCGAATGTGTGAGCTGTCTGAATGTATGCCTCCTCTCCACATGAGATAAAACGTCCTCAAAGGATTCAACATTGCATCATCAGAAAACCCTGCCCCAAGTTTCAGAAGCACCAAAGAAACTGGAACTGAATTAATGGATGGATATTGCTAACCAAAGCTAGTCGTGTCTTTCAGATCATGGCAAAGAAGGCCATGTTAGGTGAGCTTTGTTAACCCATGAGGGCACCATACTGACTTTATCAATATAATCACTTCTGTCTGTACAGATAATCAGAAAGAAACACAAGACAGAATTGACATGATTTTGGACTTGACAGCCATGAGCTGACCGATGTTGTCACCAGTTTCTTTTCTCCTACCAGCGATGAGTTTTATTGAGGAGATAACAAGCAAGAGCCTCACACTGCTTCTCCAGATCCTGCGTCATCCGTGCAGATGTTGTGAAGATGTGCAGATGCTGATGATCACTGGCCTCCAAACCACGAACATTGCGTGTTGTTTGTTTTTCAGTCTTGTACATGATCAAGTCCGCCCTGTAATATTTACACCATTGTTAATATTTGCACACATTATCTGCTTCTTTGTTGTTTATATTTTCTTTGCTTTTCTCTTGTATTCTTAATACAAATGATCTAACACAAGACAGGAGGGTGCAACAATGCATTTCGTGCCACAATATGTACAGATATGTGGCCAAGTGACAAATATATACTTCAAAGTTGGATGTTGAAACAGCAATACAACTACCACAAATGTAACACCAGGTGCTGCCATCCATGGATTTATGTCCCAATCACAGCAGAAGGCTGAAGAACAATTTTATACACCAGTCTCTCTCATTGTTAAACCAAAAACAGTGTGCTGCTAACCAGGACCTATTTCTGAGAGTATTATGTGATCAGTGATATTGCCATGACTGTTTGATGCACTTTCTATGTCTATGAATATGTGTCTCGACAGGAATGGCGAAAGGATGCAAAATGACAATTACATTTAATTGATCATATCTTCCCAACTGTATTGTATTGAGAAGCCCCTGGGCAGGACCTTAAAACACAGAAGAGAGGACAGCTTCCCCTCATTATTCTGAGGGGAGGAGAGCTGCATTTGACATTGGAGACATCACACCCTCTTTAGTTTCTTGAGCAATGACATGACAGTTTCTGGATTTTGGGGGGTCCTGATTTATTATTTATGGATTATTTTTCCACCGCTATGCTGATGACATCCAACTGTACATATTTAACTGACAAACCCTGCCCTGTGTCAGTCAAATCAGATATTCTCAGGTTTGAGGAAATGAGAGTAGATCCTTCCAATTGAGCTGTTCAGTTAGAAGGATCTGCTCTCACAAAGACTGAGCTTTTAAGTTTGTACATAATAGATCAAACACAGAATCCCATTACTCACATGCCCTTTGCTAAACATTTCTCGAAATTAGTCACAGATCCTGGTTGAAGGACAAGCTTTTCTGAAACCCACTGATCTCCCATAAAAGATGCCAGAAATATTTTAATGCTTTCACAAACAGGAGCTCCACCATGAACTACCAACTATCACTGCAGCAGTCCACTGTTAAGATTCCTGGCAGGAGTCTCCGGACACTCCCGACTCCCAGTGATATTTTGGATTCATCATCACTTAACATGTACAACGTGCTTGTTGCTGTCGGGCAGGTAAAGATGAAAGTTCAGTTCAGTAAATGATGAAATGTGGGCATTTGTGTGCAAAGAGTAGAAGCTGGTATAACGGGTTTAACTTAAGGCAATTCTCGGATGATTAGAGGAACAGAAATTCACAAAAAAGTCCACAGATGCATTTTATTTCACTGAAGAGCACCCTGCAGCGCTGAACCTATTCCAATAAAGAAAATCTTTGGGGCTAGATTGCTCCAAAATCTTCTGATGCTCATAGGTGTATTTGAGGAAAAAAAAAGATAGTTCTGAAAGACATGGCATCATGTGCAGAGACACATGTGAAGTTATAGTTACAAAAGGGGAATCGTAAAATACTTTGATTAATGTAATAGCTTTGATTTTAGCTCAATATACGTTATAGTGTTAAAGTGAAATCCCATCCTTGTGTTCCATAACTTTTTTAGAGAGATGCCAAAAAACTGTACGGTGCAAGTAAACAAGAAATGCGAGGCCATTTTCAAAACAAAACACAATAAATGGCCTCCAATAACAAAGGCATTTATCCCGTCCCAGTAAAATAACATTACACAAATTATGCAAGCTCACGTCCTCCAAGCACTTTGTCTTATCTCTGCATCCTTCTCTATCAACAGACAAGGACACTTGAAACAATCCCATCGCTAAGTTAAAACCATTCACTCAAAAACAGATCAGGTGTGACTGAACTTCAGCCTCTCAATTCTGCCCACTCAGACGGATATCAAGTAATTCAAGGCTCTGTTAATGCTGGTGGTGTCAAAGTTGAGTTGGAACACTTTTTAGAATTTCTTTTTCATATCTTAACATTCCAGTTGGTTCATATGAGTCCAAGTCGCAGGACTCATTTGTGCATAACACAACTGTGGTGAGATCTTTCAGTCTTCACATACACCGGTAATTTGCTGAACTGGAGGCAAGGTGGTGTTGGAGTCTTCTAAGTAATTTTACTCAACAGAGATTACAGTCAAATCAAGTCAAACTCATCAATCAATTTTACATCTTTAATGTGTTCAAGAAAAGAAGAGAAAATGTTTTGGGAGATTATGGACACACAAAGCATTTCATATTATTGATCCATCAGTTTAGAGTGTTTATACCAACTCTGATATAATGTACATAGTGACCGCCACCAGGACCTGTCTTTGAAATGTTGAACAGCACTGACACCCAGTGGGTCTACAGGGCCAGTGTTACATTTCAAAGAACAAAAGGTCCTTTGTGTCAGAGATTTTTTTTAAATTGTATTTTTACAATTTTCTTTCCTTTCCCCTTTTTTTCTTTCTTTCTTTTTTCACATACAGTAAAAAATAGAGAAAAAAGAGAAAAAGAATAGAGAAAAAAATATTTTGTCCAGAATATCAAGCAAAACACTGACCAAGAGCTGTTTTAAGAAAATAATCTCAACAATTTTACCACCTTGATATCAACTGAGCTCCCACTTTGCAGGCGTCTTGAAGAGAAACTGCTCTTCTGATGAAACGCTTTGATTTTCCCAAATGAGTCTGTAGCGCTTGACGCGGCAGACGAGACACCACTTTAAACAATCTTTGATCTGTGTTAACTCAGCCAGGATTCCAGTTATTTTCCCAATCCACTCTTCATCCTTTCATGTTTGCACTGAGGTGTTTGGCGGGGCTTGAAGTGCTTATTTTAGTTTAACTCTGACTTGCATTGCTGCAATCACACCACGCTGACTTCAACCCATGAAATGTTGAGTTTCGGTCCAAAAATATCCTCATACCAAAGGCTTTTGCGCAATCCAACCTTAACTAAAAGCAGACATTCAGTGGAGGGAAAGGGAAAGACACAACTACAAAGACTTTTCAAAATAAATGCACAAAAAAACCCTTGAACTGCTTAGACATCCTCAAGCAGCCACAGGCATGCACATGTGTGGTGCACACGGACACGTTTTACACAGTTCTGTGGCCAGTTGGAAACAGTGTGGCACTGTTTTTCTTCTGTATTCTGTAAGAGCAAAAAAAGTCTGAACATTACATTTTTTTTTTTCAGAGCAGTTCCACAGTTGAGTGATAGTTTGGTCATGTCACTTGCTTTTGCTACAGGACAGATGAGTTTAATGCTTGATTCTCATCCCATTTGGCTGTTTGGCTGCAAACAGCAGCAGCTATCAAGGTAGTTTTAAGGGACAGAATTCACTCTCCTTGTGAGTGTTACTGTCTCGACTGACAAACAAGTCCTTACAGTCCTTATGGTATCATGAAGGATTAGGCACTGAACAGCACGAAGGCAATTTGAAAGCTGAATAATCAGTAAGGTCAAAAAGTTAGCATCTTATTTGGTTGTCCTACTTTCACTGGTCACAGGGCTGATGTGTAATGTCCAATTTTCATCACATTTGGCGTACATATTCAGCCTTCCCACATGTTGGCATTTTGGGCATTTATCAGGGTAGTTGGGCCAAAGCAGAAGAAGAGAGAGAGAGGTCAAAGTGAAGAAGAGGGAACACTTGCAA
>NC_051044.1:19138508-19165934 GCF_904848185.1 Acanthopagrus latus
GACCCACCAATGAAGTGTGTCCATTCAGTAAGAAAACAGTACTTCATATTGCAGCCATTTTGTAACAAAAATGAAAAAAAAAAAAAAAAAAAAAAAAAAAGTCATTTAAAGTAATTACTTTATCACTCCTCTTGTTTCATCTGCTCCTTCTGATGGAGCCACACAGGAAACTGCTCATTTTGGCCAAGCACGAGAGCCTCTTTAACGCCGTTTGAGCAACTTAACAAAACGTCTGGGCGGTCTTGGTTCGGTTTGACACATTATGGATGTCAAGGACAAACTGCAAGAAGTCTAAAAGCAGAATAAATGATCAAAAACATCGCGTGACGGGGAGGCAGAGCAAGGCGAGGGCTTCTAGTTCAACAGAGAGACGTCACTTAACAAAGATGGAAGATTAAATACATTTTTGTAAGTCTTTGTCCAACTACGAGAGGCTGCGAACAGAAAAATGTAAATATATTCAAAACAGCTACTCTATTATTTATATGATCTAAATAAAAATAGGCTTGACCAACTCTTTAAAAAGAGGCACGGCGTGAATAACATCTGAACCATTTGTTCCATTAACAATGCATTTTTAAGAGAGAGAGCGAGAAAAAAAAACAAAATATGGTTTCTTCCATCTTTTCTTCCCTGGTAAAAAGTTGTTTTGTTCTCAATATGGAAGGTTTTTCCTCACTCGAATGGAGGAACTGAAGGCAGAGGCTGTCGCTCACTGTACAAGACTGTAAAGCCCAGAGGCATGATTGTGATTTTGGCCTCTATAAATAAAACAGATTTTTTTTTTTTTTTTTATCATTTCATCATTTATATAATCACTGGATTATAATCTTCAACAATATAAGAATAGCAAAGTCAAACACGGCGCTATCAGGGTTTAAAGATCTTAACCCCTCCCCTTTACTTTGACAATGTTGTACAGTCTTTGTACTTTTTTTCTCCCTCGAAAGGAACAATTATGGAGCAGGCAATGCTGATAACACCTAAGGAATTTGAGGCATGCACAAACAGCCCTTCCCCCCATCCGCCTCGCTCTCTCTCCCCTTCCCCCTGCCCTCATCCCCGTCTCTCCCTCCCTCCCACTCCATCACCAGGCTTTCCTTCTGCCTCTTTACGCTCAAAATCTGTTGCTCAGATTACTTCCAGCTGGAACGCAGAGTAAATAGCCCACTCAAGAAATTCTTGAAAACTAATTAACAAAGAAGAGAAGATAAAAGACTAGCAAAAAAGTCAGAGGAAAGAGGAGTTTTTTCCTTCGATCAGGCTCAGCAGAACTTTGTGAGAATTGTTGCTGTGATGCTCTGACGTCCTGCCAGAATTTGAGCACCTTTTAAGACAAAAGCCCTGTTCCTGTGTGACAGCCTGATAACCATAGCCTGGGATGGGCGTGTTCGACAGGTTACATGCGCTTGAACTTGAATAACTTTTTTTAAAGACGGAGACCTAGTAGATAGAAAGATTCTTTTAAAAAGAAAGGAAAGGAAAAAAGTGGTTGGAAACAGTCTTACTCAAATTAATTTTGATGTATCTGTCCTTATTTTGTGAAACAAACTGACCTTAAAGGTTAGGTTAAAGTTAAATTATTAATTCACTGCATGAGATGTTGAATTATCCGTGAAAACAAATGTAATACAAAACCAGTTCACTGACCTTATTATGCTTTGTGAAGCCACAATTCCACCCATTATTTTGCATTAATAATTTTGAATAATCACAGGTAGTTTTTAATTTTAATTTAAAGGTGCACTAAGAAATTCAAACTCATAAATGTTTACAATGTTAATGATGATTAATGACATAATAAACAAGTAAAACAGTATGAACTTGTGTGATAACATTGGTTTGTTGAAAATTAAATAATTACGATTTTTGTCCTCTTCCCTAGGACCACATAGTATAAATAGATGTTGAAATAAATGGCAATTTTTCACAGGGCTATACTATGTTGTGTTTTCTGTGCACAAATCAGCTTTTGTTGCCAACTCTTCAAAAATATAATCAACTCATGATTCTTGTGTCTTTGTTGATTGTGTTGCGATAAACTTTATAAAAGTAGGCTCTGTAGGTTCAGCCCTAATTTAAAGGTAGCATATGCCAAGGATGGATTAAAGGGTTAAAGGTGGAGGGGGTTTTGGCAGTCCGGGGTCCGATGCCTGTCTATGCCGAGGGCCCCCGAACCTCAACCCCACTGCTTTTGTTTGGCTTGAATTGGAGCTGTTGATAAAAAGAAGATGAAAGTCACGGGATGGAGGTTGATATCCTTACATAAGTTTAAATACTTTGATAAATGCAAAACAAATGTGAAATAAAGTATAACTGTTGCTGAGAGGACATACATTTATAACTCACCCGAAACGCAGCACATTCTTATCATCATCATTATGAGATGATGATGGGAAACATACACATGCTGACATTTATTTGTTTTCTTTTTATATGCATTCCCCTCAAGCCTTCCTCACCAAAACTTCCTCTTTCAGACTCTCCCTCAGAAAACACATTCCCACCGCAGGGAATGCCTGACTGATTGTCTGGCGTGTGATGGGTGTGTGTGTGTGTGTGTGTGTGTGTGTGTGTGTGTGTGTGTGGTCCATTCAACGGATGCGTAAAAGTAACTTCTCTCACGTGAGGCGAGCACACACATCCATCGGTTTGTGTGTACTGTCCAACACACATAACTTTGGTGTTTTCTAATTTTTACTACAGCACAGAGATGGAAATACACCAAAACATCCTGCCCCTGTTGAGCAATAGCACAATTACAAGTGTACTTTTTATGAGTTCAGTGTGTGTGTTTTATTGTGAAGCGTGTGTTCATTACCCTGAAAAAAAAATTTAATTTGAAAATTCACCTTATTATTTTCGACACTAACCACTCGGGGAAATCCAAGCTATTGTTGCTGGGTGAATAGTTTATGTCAGTTGATATCTTTCAGGGATAAACACAAATAAAATCCGGTAAGAGTGTTTATTTTCGGCTTTTTTTTATACTTCCAACCTTAACTAATGTGTGCTGCCTTTAAAAAAAAATTCTATGTTTTAAATCCAACCCTTTCCCTTTTCCTTCCATTTTCCCCGCCTGTGTGTGTGTGTTCAGCCCCCGTTTGTTGTCTTTCTCCCTCTGTTAGCGAGTCTGACCTTGAACCCCACACTGACAGTCTCAATGACCGAGCCCCTCGCTCGCACATGAACTCCCTGAACCCTTTCCACGCCATTCACATCCACTTTCCTCCACACAGGCTCCCCTTCCTCCTAAACAACAGCTCATTTTGATGACAGAGGTTCACCCCCCACGGCACTGATGCCGTTGTGTGTGTCTGTGTGTGGGGTGGGTGTGCTGGCTGTTAATGCAGGCAAAGGGTGGAAGGGTGGTATTTCCTCAACATGTGCTGTTGTCCTTAAATAGACCGCGTATGGGTGGTAGTCGTAGCTGTTTTGTTGTATTTTTATCCTGAAGTTTTGAATAAAGATTCGCTTTCGTTTCAGATTTACTTTTTTTGATAGGAACATCAGAATAAATAGAAGACATGCTTAACCACAGAACTGGACCAGATGAGCCGTCTGTTTTTTTATGGAATGAGGTGGTGATAAATTAAACAGGAAATAAAAAATCAGGCGGTGCACCATCTCCTTTATCCCCAATACACACCATTAGGCAGCTCAGCAAACCTACACACACACACACACACACACACACACACACATTTACAAGCGCGTATAGGCACACACTCGCGCAAACACACTGACAAACACGCTGCTTTCTTTACCCTCGAGGTAATAAGGCCAGAACACTTGGGATGGCGGGGGCTGGGTTACGTAGCAACGAGCCTGTTGACGTCCAAACAATGTTGGTGTCGTCAAAGTGGCTGCTTGTGCCAGACTGAGGTTCTGCTGAGTGCAACAATGTCACTGGTGTGCTCCTCGACGCAGACGGAGGAACAGCCCACAGACAGGCCGCCACGCTGAATGAAACAGACACCGACACAAAGCATCTGCAGCTAATTCGCAGAAATACTGTTCACACTGCTGTGTTTGTTGTTTTACAGCCCATGGAGAGGGCCTCGCAGCGCTCCGGAGTAAATGAGCAGTCTGAGGAGAAAGATTTGGGCAAATTTGGGCAATTTCTGCGACCGGTTTAGATCTTTTATGAAAGCTAATAACGGAGCCAGAGACGTGAACTTTTTACCCAAAATTACAGCCTGTGTTTCTTTGAAGAAAATCTGGACGGATGATGTTCAGCGTTGCTTTTTTGCAGGATTCATTAATCTTCCACATTATAAACTGTTCGTTTGCATTTGTTTTTAGCTTTAGGGGAAACTTTAGCTTTGAGGATTGGCAGTGCTCTCCAGCCCAGCTCAGCTCCTTCACTCGAACAACACATTCTGTGGAAAAGTCCGCTCTGCCCACCAGCTGCATAGACATCAAAGTGGACTGTGAGACTGTGGTCATCTGTCCCAACAGCCTCCCTGCTTATACACAAGTCGCATTTGGTGTCACCGTCGAACGTGGAACATGTTGGTGCTCCCTTGTGTGCACGCCGGGAAAATTATGATTCAGGCTGTTTTCTTACAGGACTTTTACATACTGCACCAAACATAATAAAATTAGAAATCCCCTTTAATTCAATCAGGTCTCATCCAATATCAAATAAAACATTTGCAACCTGCACTAAGGGTTACTACCAGCCACCTATTTTTTTCATCAAGATCCATGAGTAGTTCCCTGAGAAATTCATGAAAGTGTCAAACCAATCTCGCACTGGGCCCTGCAGAGTTTGGAGAAGGAATTCAAACTCTGAATTTTAATATTACATAACTGAATAAACAAGCTGATCTCAGAGGAAAATAGGGTCCCCGGAACACTGTTTGAAGGGTCTGGAAAATATAAACAAAGTGGAAAAAATGGTGTTGTCCTCCAAAGACAGTTTGTTGAGACATAAAAAAATCAGTCAGTGAAGATCTTTCTCCTCTGATTAAAATGTTTTTTTTCCCCCCCAGGTTACAGTGGTCAGCTTCAAAGAAAGTGAGAAAACAAATCCTGGATCCGTCCTTTTATCCAGATCCGGCAGTTAATGGGGTCTATTCTGGGTGGAGAACCGTCCTCCGTCCAAGTTTCCAAGGAAATCTGCTTGGTAGTTTTTGTGTAATCCTGCTGACAAACCAGCGAACCAATGTACAGGGGAACAAACATAACCTCCTTGGCTGAGGTAATTACATTTTGTGCTATTCACAGTGAGCAGTCCATGCCACATAAGGTGAGCATGGTTGCATAGTTCTAGTTACCCCCAGATATACAGATTAGATATACGGAGTGGCAGAGGTGCTTCATTGCGTATATTTACTACCCGTTGCTTTGTAGTGTAACCAGTGGTGATTATTTCGAATGCCTCTGCATTTCAGGCATCAGGTTTCAGCTGCCATCTGTGTTGGGACTCATCTCCCAGCCAATCACTGGCAACAGGAGAAAGTGAAAAGGCATTTAAATATAGCAGAAGAAGATAAGAAGCCACAGTCCCCGACCAGGCAAGCGTGGATAAGATGTGAGAGGTAGCTTCAGGACAACGCTCATTCACACTCTGCTGGCAAATGTTTAGGTTTAGTACCGTGTGTGTGTGTGTGTGTGTGTGTGTGTGTGTGTGTGTGTGTGTGTGTGTGTGTGTGTGTGTGTGTGTCTGCTGTTTAACAGCCTTCGTCTGTGACCTTCAGAGGAAACTGCAGGGAGGGCAGCGTCAGTGTGGGCACCAGATGCAGCGGTCCTGCTGCATTACACCACGACCAGCCGACATCACTGGATCATGCAGATGTTTATTTTAGACCATTTACAAGACTTTATCTGTGTAACAGGCTGTGCTTCGCTTAAGGTTCCCTTTGACTAAACCCTAAAGCCAAAGTGTTTTCCCTCTGTCCGATCTTGTGTCTCCTGCGCGAGACTGCTTGCATCAGAGTTGCGCTGCATAATTATTCACATCTAACTAATGAAGGGAATGGTGACTTAAATGGGAGGAAAGCGGTAAGTTGCATCATCAGAAGTGTAAGCCCCAAAACAAATCATATGTTTGACTTTTTATTGGCATCTATTCCACTGCATTAGGTTGGATGAGGTAAAATCTCAGAGAAAAGTGGACACCAAGTCTGAGCAACAGACATTTATTTGCATTAAAGTTGCATCATGTGAGACTGGCCACCCATCAAATTCATACTCCAAACAAATGGGGGCAGAATATCATCAAACAGACCGCTAACTGCTGATAACTGTAGCTGCTATTGGCTAGTAAGCTGCTGGCTAAGCAAGCAGTCAAATTAGCACACTCAGAGTACCAGGTTAATGTTTTTGTTGTTGTTTACTATTGGACTATTACCTCTTGAGGTACAAACTGACGATGTCCAAGCTGGTTGGTACATTAACGTGAGTAGATTCCTCAGCAATGCAAGACGAAGGCGTCAAAACTGTTATTTCGTCACATTCTGATGATGATTTTAGCTCATTTTTAAACATATATATTGCCCCCTTATTTATTTAACAAATCCAGTTACTAGTTATTTTGCAGATTGCATGCTGATCAAGGAGAAAAAACCCCACAGATAATGAGAAAAAAAGAATACATGCAAATATATGTCTAATTTAACTTTTCTCCTGTAGTTTTGATACTAAATTACATTCTGTATCCGGTACTTTACTTTGACTTTCACTCGAGTAATATCCCTTTAAGGGCGACTTTCATTTTTGCCAAAGTAATATTTTGATACAATACCTTGACTATACAATATGACTTTTTACAACACTGGTAACACCTTTATAATTGAAGAGCATTCGGCCTCTCAATAGATAGAAACTGAAAATATAGGCTGTGATTACAGACATCACAGATGTCAACCAGCTGCATCATCTGCAGGCCAGTTGGCTTGTCACATGGTCGGCAGTCATGACGCAAACAAGGAGTTGACCTAGTCTCCACAACGCTTTCTCCACACATGACTAAAATGGCTCAACACTTAAAGACCTCTCTCTGATCACAAAACATTGAGCTCCATGTGTCTTTTGCTGCGAGCTATATTGTCATTTTAAAGGCACTGATGAGGTAATGACAGAAAGAGAAGTGGTCACGGTTAGGGAGAGCCTTGGTAACATAATGACGCTATTTCTCCTCTCTGAGCCAGTGTGAAGGTTGAGTAAGTCTGGGACACTCATCTCATCTTTTCAATTATAAAGGTGCTTTCTCATTGACATTAATTTCAGAAACATAATGTGTGATATCTTTCTTTGCAGCAATTTACTCGAAAAACGGGGCAAAATCCAGAAATGTTATGATCGGATACCTCAGAGATTTAATGAGAACCGTTTCTGATGCTCAGTCTGAATTTTGTTACTATGCAGCACATCAGGTCACATATGGACTCAATATACTTCATGGAGACTTATGTTATACAAAGATACCTGATACATCTATATGTTTGTCATGTATGTGGTCCATAAATGACCTAATTTCTATAGTATCTGGGATGACATGAACATATCTCTGAACATCTGAATCTAAGATTCTCATGATGGGAGAGTCTCCTGATGGATATCATCATATTTGGGTCATATCTGGCATCACTCAGGCAACAAAATCTCTGGATTCTTCCGAGTTTTAGCCGCAGGGTGCCGACGAGCAGATTCTATACGCTGACTATTTTTGTGATGTAGATACTGGCAGTCCAGAGCGAGTTCTGTGGCAAAATTAGATTCAATTAAAGGGGAATTTAAAGCATTCTGAGGAACGTTCATAAATCTGGTTTTATAGCACAGATAAAGCCGCACGACATGAACGGGTCAAACGAGAAAGCAGAGATCGGTGATGTCATCTTCGTATTTGGAAGTGCTCCATATGCAATAAAGAGCAGCTTTAATTAAACCAACTGTCTGAACTTTTAATAATATAGATTTATAGGTGAATTGTAATCACACACGATTCCCGCTCAGAGCGGGATATTGTTTGTAGAGCACATATCTACAACGAGGTTTAAAGAGTGCTTAGCAATCAATACAAACAAACAGAGAGGGAAGGTTATGCAAGCAAAGATCAGGACAGCGGCAACAACAAAGAGGATAAACACGGATCTGGTTGGGTTGAAAGGTGGTGGAATTTTTATACTCTGACTATCACAGAAAATGTGTCTGAATGCTGTCATCAGCATCTTTAGCACAGTAGGTTCAACATTACTGAAGAGGAGGACTCAGAACAAAGTGTTCAATGACACTAAATTGTTCATTTGTAGTTTTAATAGTTGTTTTAAACCTTTAGGAAGTAATTCACCATCAGATTGTTTTATTACTGTGAATTTCATTATTTTTTATGGGATCCTTCTCAAGCTCAGCTGGTTTGAATAAAGTTCAAAACATGTCCACTAACTCCTGAGTCCGTTTCTGAATAAGCTATCCCTGTAAACAATTACAGTATGTCAAGGATAGTTTATCCTTTCCTATCACATAGATATATTGGCTGTGGTTTAAGGTTTTTGTTGAGAAGCTTGCTTGCAAATAAAACTAAAAGGGATTTCTTCTCTGAAGAAAGGTTGCCACAAAGTTTCTCACTTGTAAGATCTGGAAGAAGTGAAAATTGTCTAAAAACAAGTGTTTTAATATCTCATTAAAGTGCTTCATTAATAGACTAGACTTTGGCTAGAAATTAGATACGTACACTTGTTAAGATGTGATGGGTGTTTTTGCTGTCTTAAAGGATAAGTTCACCCAAAATTAAAAATTCCAGCACCGTCATTGCCTCGTGTCGATGGAGAGTCAGGTCAAGTTATAGTCCATGAAACATTTATGGGGCTTCGCAGCAAAATGGTGCTCCAGCATTCTCCTGAACGACGGAAGTAGATCTATCAAGAAACAAAAAAAGATTAAATAGCTCTATATAGCTCGTCTAGAAAAGTCCAAGTGTTTGGGAGCCCTGAGACAGAGCTCATGCACCCACTTTAGATGGGGCATGTTCTTTTAGCATTTGGGTTTTTTTTAGATAAACGTTGTGTCTCTGAGAATGCTGCAACTCTGTTTTGTTGGGAAGCTTAGAAAATGTGTTGTGGACCACAAAAATACACCTGACTGCCCATCAGCATGAAGGTGAGCAGATCCTTTTTATATCTGGATGAACTTATCCTTTAAGATGGCATTTAAAGCCCAGCTCTGGTGAAGCTGGGTCGGGCATCACAGTCATCTCCTGGATCCAAACACTTTTTCAAATACTATAATTTGTCTCAGATATGTTGTCAGTGCAACTTGTTGTTCTGTTCTGTACATGGGACATCTATTGCATTTGTGTCCATCCTGGCGCTTCCTGAGGTTTCTTCAATCTTTTCCCCCCAGGTTATACGTGTTTTTTTTGTTTTTTTGTTTTTTTTTTCTCAACATGGGAAGTTTTTCCTCACTCAAATCGAAGGTCTAAGGACAGACGGTGTCGTTTCACTGTACAGCTTGTAAAAATACCCACGGAGTCAATGAGATTGTGATATTAGGCTGCATAAATAAGAACTATTTGATTTGATGTTGAAGTGAAGTGAGGTCAAGGAGTGAGTTAAGACCTCCCCACCCCAGGCAAAAAAAAAACATGGTTCACCATAACCTGATTTTTTTTATGAGGGTTTTGTCCTCGGTCACAGTTTTCAGAAGCTCCTCTCCACCTTATTCTTCCACACAGTCGTCCCCCCTCCGGGGTGGGAGAAATAACAGTGGGCGGTGAGGGAAGTCGAGCTAATCCCCCCCCCCCCCCCCCTTCTCCTCGGACCCCCCTTGGAGCCGTGTGAGGGCCCCCTGAAGTGGCCCGGGGGCCAGCGGTGGGGGCCCCTGTCCTGCCGCAGCAGCAGCACCACTCGCAGTCAAGCAGCGGGACTCCAGGCTCTCACTTCCCCAGCTGCTGACGTCAGCTGGCAGCCTGGGCTGAGCTCGCCGCTCCGGACATAGCGCCGAGAAAAATGCTGCTCTCCGTACCGCCAAGGGCAGGAATCAACCCATACAACGGCTACAACAACAGAAACAGCAAAAAGGTAAAGGCTTTCGGGCTTTTCTCTCATTCTCGCCTCGTTGTTCGCCCTGCAGGGCAGCGCGCCCGCGTCCGTCGCGACCAGTAAACCCAGAGGCTTGTGACAGTGAGCTGCAGTGTCCTTGAGAAGCGAAACGTTCTGGATTTAAGTTGGGACTTGGTGGAGTGGAAATACGGCTTATGGAGCAGCCGGGTCCGCCGTGTGTGTGAGTGTGTAAGTGTGTGTGTGTGTGTGTGTGTGTGTGTGTAGGTGGGAGATTTTCCTGCCGCTCGGTCCTGTCATGTTGTCCGCCTGCTGCTTTTTTATTCGGTAGTGTGTGTAGCGGCGCAGTGAGGATGTCGACGCGGCTCCGCTCACTCATTTTGGAGAAGTCGACTGTGGGAGAGCAACTTTTACGGGGCTGTAGTAGTGAGAGGGCTGCCGTGCAGTGCCGTGCCGTGCCGTGCCGTGTCGGGATAGCTGGATGTGTTTGTGGAAGTGGGGGTAGGGTGAGAGGCAGAGAGAGCTCGGGGTGGTGGTGGTGGTGGTGGGGGCATGGAACAAAATGAATCCCGCTCTCTCGCCCGTCAGCTCCGGACTTTCGTATCTGTTGCTAAAATCAGCTCGTCGTTGTCTCCGCTGCCGCCTCAAGTTTACAAAGTTTTTTTTTTCCCCCTTCTTTTTTTCTTTCTTTTTTTTTTCTCTTTTCCTCGTTTCCCATCTGAAAGCGGAATATGCCCCACCCCTCGAAAAATCCCACCAGACCATGATGACTACATTCCCAGAATTATGAATCGCGCTCTCGTGGTTGACATTGTCACCTTTTGTAACCCGCACGTGAGACATGTATACTCAGCACACAATACAAAGATCTTAAAGCGTCAGGAAACATATTGAAGATCCCAAATTAGAAAAGAAAAATGCTTAAAAGCTCAATCATTAAGGTCACTGATCTGTCTGTTTCCTAAAATCCTTTTTTTTTTTTTTTCCATTTCTTGTTGTTGTTGCATGTGTCATGTGTCATCTCTCTGCGGGCCATGCTGGCTGTAGTGATGGTAAAAGGCTCTTTCATTATACATGGAGATATTAGCTTGTGATTCCACAGCAGCTCCTCCCGCAGCGCTGCTCTGTGCGCCTGATCTCTAAACGGCTTTGTGAAAATGTATATTGACATATTGTCTTTCTGCGATCTCGGGCACCGCCTGGCTGCTCATCCTCCCACATCTGATGTCAACACCAGTGTCTGCCTAAGGAAAACAGCAGGGGATTGTTTGTTTTACACTCACACTCATGCTCACCCAATTTGCAGTTTATTCTACTGGCCTCACATTGCGTCTGTGCCGAATATGCATGTATTAGTAGGTTGGACCTCATTTTGTTAAGGATGAGGAGAATGCTTGACAAACAGTTGCTTCCAGAACTGTCAAAGCAAACCCTTTTCAGCTCACCAGGGACCAATAGAAGACGATGACTGTCACTTTCTGAAAAAAAAAAGAAAAAAAAAAGAAGAAGTTCACTGGATGAGCATCCAGGACAGAAGACTTGTGTGTCAGCACTCGTGGTTTTTGTTGATCCCTGTAATCTCTGACCAGATGGATAATAAGTGTATAATAGTGTGGAGAAAGTGGCCATTGAGTGTTTGATGAAGACGCAGTGATTAGATGTGTTTGGATAAGATTCGTAAAATAGCGTCATTATGGCCAGGCTTTGCTAGATCGAGCTTTTGAAATGTCAAGATTACTTGTACGGTATATGAGAATACAGCTTTGTGCTTTGGACTGATTACCAGCAAAGCATTTTCGGAACTGTGATGCGTGTTTTTAGCTTTGTTGAATAATCAAGAAAGTAATGGTCAGAAAATAGAATAAATGAAGACGTTGATTGTCGGTTATGTCACGAATGAGGCCTGAGTTACTGATCTTTTTTTTTTAAATGAAAGAAAAAGTTAGATGAGAAGATTGATGAAACTATCGTGACTGTATGCTGGATATGTATCTGACATCGTCACAGGGTGTGCTGGGGCCATTAAGACCTTTCAGAATGACTCGCTTGACTGTCATAATTTGTCACAATTTACCATTATGTGTAATGTTGGTGGCAGGTCTTGAAAAGCGGTCCACTGGTCGGGTTTCTTTTACACTGTTGGACACATTGTGGACGGTTTAAACCAAAATCAAAATCAATGCAGCAGAACCAGAGATATCCGCTTTTCTCATGTACATTACCCACAATGCAACTTAGCCACTGGGTGACATCACTGGGAGTAATTTATCCAATTACATGCCGCTTCTTTTGGAGACACAAAAGGCTTTATACCACTTTCTTTTCTGTTACATATGCAGGAGAACTCCCCAAGAACTATAAACTGTGCTTTTTCTAGTCTGATAATTCGTCATTCGAATAGACTGATTAAAAAAAAAAAAAAGATGAACTGATAAAGCTGAACACGTATTATAAAGTAAGATAAACTTTATTGATCCTCGGCAGATGACATGGAAATCGAGTGTCACAGCGCCAGAACTTTGATTTAAAAACCTACAATATATACAGAAAAAATGGATAGGATGGATGGTGCTGTAAATACTGTTAAGCCCTTTAATTTGACTATATGAATTTGGAACATCGACTTCATAAAAATGTAGCGTGATATAATTAAAGAGGTAGTCTTTGTAGTCTTGTCCTTCTGTTGTTTCATTGGTCCCAAGCGTCTTTATTCAGTGGGGCAAAAGTTCACGGCAGTGTCAAGTTCCTGTGTTGGGATTCCTGCCGTTTTCCTCCTCCCACCTGCACCTCCTCCTCATTCTCTTTATCTCTCCTGTCATACCTGAGATGCGCGGGTACACAAAATAAAAGTCTAATCGCAAAATAAACATGCAGAGGGGTGAGAAAGGCGCTCTTTGTGTGTCGTGCGGTGATCGTCGAGCCCAACGTCTCGGAGGTGTTTGGTTTCTGTTGTGCTTTAAGCCAGCTGCTCCTCCCCTGACTCAGCACCTCATTTCCTCCCTCAAATAAATAGAATTAATGTCCTCAAATCAAATTTGGTAGGTTTCCGTGTAAAGCTTCCTGGATGGAAAAATAACAGGAGGCGGCTTGTCGCCTCCTTAAGGTATCAAGCGACCTCTCTCAGTGCCTCGTCGAGTGGCTTGTTTGGGTTCTTGTCAATCAGATTTTTGTTCTCTTCTTGGCGGGAGTTCCTTTCAACAGTCGTCAACTTTTGTGATTTAAGGAATTGGGTGCTCTGCTGGATCAAAACACCAGTAGATATGCATATTGATTGAAGAAAAACATCAACCAGAGCATCATATTTCCAGAGTTCATTAAAAAAAAAAAAAAAGGCTCAGACAAGACAGAATAGCACATGTGAAGTCTCCCATGAGTGATTTCACACTTTCACTTTCCACAAGTTTTCACGCGTCAACACTGTTTCCTAATTCTTGCCTCGTGCTAGGGCTGAATGATTTGACCAAAACCTCATACACCAATAAAGACAGTTTTATATCCAGACCAGAATGCCACTCAGTAGAGTGCATACCTCCACCATGACCCAGCAGTCACCTTCAGGTCAATCAAGCCTGATCCATTATCTGTAAACATACATTTACACTCACCAAATCTAGGATCCACATCAAATTTTACTCACACAAAGATACCAGACACCTGAATACAATTGATTTCTGCAATAATCCCTTAGAAATGAACTGTAATGTCAAAAAAGCGCCCCCTTTCTGGCAGTATTAAACAAAGTGAGAAAAAAGTCCTGGATCCATCCCTTCATCCAGAGCCGCAAGAAAATTTAGCGCGGTCTCTTCATCCTTCATAAACATATTATTTTATTATTTTCTCATTTGATATTATTTTCTCAATTGAAAATAACTGTGCAACAAACTTCCAAATTTTTTTCCCAAACAACAGACGTTTGTTAAAAAACTTACTCATACAAACAAAAAAGACATTCAGGAAAGAAAAGATTTTGGCCCTGTGACATAGAGTTGAAAAAAAAAAATGCCACACACACTCTGATCTTTGAATAAACAGGAGCATTCAACAACAGTCTGGCTGGTAAAGCAGTCTCATCATGTGGCTTATTAACATTGATTTGGTTTTCTACGTTTGCAACCGGCCAACAAAACGACAAACAACAACAAAAGTCCAGAAATATTTTATTTTACATTATGTTATAATAGTATAAATTAAAGTACATAGAAATATAGTATTAGAAGTATATAATAGAGTAATAGACAACATCGAAAAGTTCCCTTAATAATGAATGATAGATAAAAACGTGAGTACTTTCAGATTACTCCAGATCATGACTACATACGATAATGGATTCATATTTTAACTAGAACCGCTGACCTCCACAGTTTGTAAAATCTGATTGGGTACAACATTGACAATTTCTCTTTAGCTTGCCTGCTTTGATTAAACAAATAGTGCACTGCTAAACTGTCCAATCACAGGGGTGTATTTGGAGTGTGCAGTGACTTCTCACTCGCCTCTGAAAACCGGAGGTAAGAGCATTTTAAAGGCGTAAGTGAACAGCAATGACATTGCATTTATTAATGCATCGTTTTATCACTGAGGTTAATTTTATTTATACGTTACTCGAGAAAGAAAAATAGACTCTCATTTGTGAAGACAGCTTTAGCTGAAACATTGCCGACCTCCCCTGTGTGGAAGACCTGTCAGGATCACACAAATAATGTAGTGACAGTGAATACAGATGTGAAGTTATTGTTAATCAGCAGTCACACACACACGTGATGTCACTGTTATGCGCCACCATGATGTCCCTGCCGTAAATCTATAATACAGTTTCAATTTCATGAAACAGCAGTTGAATGCCACGTCTTAGTTTCTGTTTTACCTTTGTCTTTAACTGTAGCGTAACAGTTGTTATTCAGTTTCACCTGATAAAACACAGAATCATCATGAGGAAATTAAGTGAATTGAAATAAGTGCTGGCAAAATACCTGCCAACATATATCCCCTCTTGTTCCTTTTTCTGTTTAAATACAGTATTACCAATATTTGTTTCCATAAATATGTCTGAATGTTAGCGAGCCATTGTCCCGTCTCAGAAGTCATCAGTCGAGTAAAGATGTCGGGCTCAAGTGGCCTTCAATCGAATCAGCGAGGGGATTTTTCCAAACAACTCCTGATTGTGTCTGTTTTTTCCCAGCAGCATCCGCGTAACTTTGATCAGAAAATAACTAAATGTTCAGTATGATTTATTACTGTGGCAACGGTCTGTCGGACTGGATTCAAGTCTGTGCAAGTGCACTTTCACATATCGCGCTGACATGAGCTGAAACCAGCCTAAGTCTGGGAGGTAGGGAATGAATCCAAATGCATATGTGTTATATTTTCAAATGCTCGCTTTGTCATTTAGGAGCAGAAATTCAAACTCAGAACTGAAATAATTACAGCATTAATGAGGTGACTGCAAAACACTGAAATCACGTCAAATTTGCTTTTAAATGCATATTTCCAACAATTCGACAGCACATTATATTCACAGGTTATTGGTGTTAACTGTGTTACTTTTGTGTGTTCTGCTGCAGTTAGTCTATCCTCACTGAACTCTCCTGTACAGCTACCTTTGTCCCTCTGGCCCTCCGCCAGGTATATGTTTATCCGTCTCTTTGTTTAATGTGTCAGATGTTTTGGATTGCTCCCCAGCCTCAGTGCCAAGCGCATGAAGCAGCCAAGGTGAACAGGTAGAGAGGGAGACAGAGTCCTTGGAGAAAGCACAGCTGTCAGAAATCCGACGCCAAGTGCTGCAGTGATGCCAGACACTCGGTGTGCCTCACATTTTGTTAGATCTCTGGCTGAGCTGAGGGCCAGTGTTTGCAGGTATCCGTTACCAAGCTCCCCCAGCTCCAGCCACCTGACCCGGCTTGAAAGCCGCGCATGCATGCGCGTTTGCGTCAGGTTGTGATCGACGACGTTAAGAGTGGAGACGGTTTGGTGATTAATAGGGGCGTATGAGTAGACGGAGGAAGGAGGAGGGTTAGAGACAGAAAGGAAGGAGGGTTCAGGTGCGAGTCTGGACGTGAGTTTGATGTCACTGTCACCTGGTTGGAATGCAGCGCTCTTCCTTCAAATGGCCGTGTGATAAGATCAGCAGCAGACAGAGGACTTCCTGCATGCCACAATACTGCAGCTACCGCTTTTACGAGACGCAGTCCTCACCTAACCCTCGGCTGATATATAAAGACTGATTAATATTTTTCCATAGATATCTGATGTTCTCATCAAGGTTACGTAACTTTCTTTGTGTGGCATTGTTGTTTGTTTGGTGTAGTGTGGCAATTTAATGTGCAGATTATTTTATTTATTTATTTATTTAAAATTTTTTGGCCTTTGCATGGCTTTATTTATTGATGGGACAGCTTTAGAGATGGATAAGAAACAGGGTGAGAGAGGTGATACGCAACAAAGGACAGAGCCTCTGCACTTGGGACGCCCACTCTTCCAACTGAGCTAATCGGCGCCCATCTGCAGTTTATTTTAACAATGAATCGGTAAATTGCGCAGTCAATGAAATGTGAAAAACTACCAAAATGATCTCTTCAAGCTGCTTCTGTTGTCCAACCAATAGTCCAAAACCCAAAGATTCTTAATTGACTATCATAAATGACCAGCTAATCCTCACATTTCAGAAGCTAGAACTGTCAAGTATTTGTTATTTTTCCTAGAAAAATGACTAAAACAATGAATCTATTAACAAAATGATTGCCATTTAATTTTCTATTAACTCTCTAATCGATAAATGGATTTATAGTTGCAGACTAACATTGGCAAAACAGGAAATGATTTAAAATCAAATATCCTCCAAGATGTTTGTTGATGCCTCAGAGTTGCAGTAAGTAAACAGAAGATATCTCTTGTTGTCCTCGTTGTTGCTGAAGTGGAGCTGGTGCAGAGCGGAATCTCTGCAGCGTAACTCTATACAAGCTGGAAGCTGCGTCCTCATTCAGCCGGGCTATAAATCTGTGTGTAAGCATGTAAGTCGGTCAGACAGTCATGTCTCTTTCCTGCCTGAGGAGAAGACAGGCTCTCTGGTGGGGATCAGGCAGGCAGGAAAGTCACGGGAAGGCGGGCGGACCCCCAACAGCCAGGAAATCCGTGGAATTCTGTGGGTCAAACTGGGGTCGACTGGAGAAGCCCCACAGGCAGAGACGGAGATAAAAACAGCAGTGGAGGGACACTAAAAAGAGGGCCGGACATCTGCATGGTTTTCTCATTATTTTAATTTCAGCATAAAATGAAAATGTACATTTCTGATGTTTTGAGAGATTAAAGTCCGTCAACAGCGTGCAGTGTTCGAGAGAGACACTTCCTGCCAGCTTCAGACTATCGATGTAAGTTTACATCAAGGTGGAGGAAATTGTTTTATTTATAGGATGGTCTTGATTTTTATCTTTGGTTTCGCTCTAAAAATATCCTGTGATATTTTTGGGCTATTTGTTATGAGTTTAGAGCTGCTCTGCAAAGGAGGACAAATGCCACACTGAAACAAGTCATCAGAATTTTTTCAACACTGCTCAGGCGTCCCAGATGGATCAGCAGTGATTTTACACATTACATACAATACATTTAGAATTTAAGCATGGAACTGTTTCTGTTGGGAGCTTTGCGTGTTGTTATGAAGTCTCATCAAAAACACATTTATTGCTTTCTGAGGATCACATTTCATTGGCCTGAGGGTCACGTCAGTGGTAGGAAATACCTGAATGTGATGCCTGTACTATTTATCAAGATTAGGAAGTCCTTAATTAACTGTCATTAGAACATACAATTAATGGAACAGTTCAGGTTTTTCTTACTTCTAAAAGTTGTCTGGAGCATTTATCAGAGCCATTGTCTCGCTCTCTATCTTTATGCCACTGTAGCTTGAATCTCTTGGAGAGACATCACCTTGGCTCCACCATTTTTCCCAGATTTTTCACGTACACATCAAGCGCATAAGGACGAGGAATTACACTTGAAATATAACGAGTTCAGTTTGTGATGATTATATTGATGATATTTTAAATCCTGCTGCGACCCACTTCTTTGGCAGAAGGTTACAAATCATCATGCGTGATCATTTGTGGACAGAATGAGTGTAAACTGAACCATATAGAATTTGAATCTAAGACTTAAAAGTTTAAAGTGGTTTTGTAGATGTACAGTGTAATGAAGGCACCAGCAATTGTGTGTGAGAGTGTTATGTGCATATCTGAGCATTTGTTCTCCAATTACTAAGAAATGAGATGTAGTGGGAAAGTTTCCACAGTAAGGGTCCAAAATAATTAAAGATCTCATGCAGCTCTTAAAGGTTTTTTACAATCAAGCATGCTATGTCGGTGTACACATCACCTGTGTGTGTGTGTGTGTGTGTGTGTGTATTGTAATGGTTGCAGACTGCTGATTTAAGGGGTTTTGTTGCGGTGATTTGCAGTCTGGAGCTTGATTTGGGGCTTGGCACTCTGTTTAAGACTGTGAATGAGATTGTACTCCTCTGCTGTCCAGTTCCTTCATTCACAGATTAGCTGCAACCAAAAAAGGTTTTCATCATGAACAACACTGTAACGAGATGAATAAATCCGTGCTGTACATTCAGGCTTGTGCTGTATTTGTTTGTTTAATTGCAAAATTTCCATCTTGATTTCTCCCGTTTCAAGCAAGAACAAGAACATAAACTTGACGTCGTCCAAGTAGACTAATCGTTAAAGATGCAAGATTTGAATACAGCAAATACAGACAAAAACCCCAAATATAAATTACATACTTAATATTAATGATGATATTAGATATGAATGATTAATGCTTAAATATGGCTAAACATGACCAGGAGCGTAATTGGAAATGTCTTGAATGTGAGGTTCAGGCCTGTGTGTGTGTGTGTGTACTTCCTGCCTCGAACGCCTTTTGACTCGTGGACTGTGTAAATATCCCTGGAATGAAGGAGATGAAAAGAAAGAACACGCCCGCCTCTTGTCTTTGTTTTACTGTGAGCAGGTCAAGTCTCCATCTCACCCAACATGAAGCAAACTTTTCAGGTTTCCTCAGCGGCAGACGAAGACAGGATTATCTTTAGAGAACTGAGCCTGTTGTTGAAGCGGCTGCCGTGCTGCTGGCAAAACAGAGGTCAGAGGGGCTGTCTGAGAGGGGCTCCGTGCCTTATGGATGGTGCCTAATTAGCGGGATTGGTCGGTGTTGCTGGTGGTCCTGGTGTGACTGTTTGCTTCCTGCTGGGCTTTTCCTAAACACCAGCAGTCTGATCAGTGACCCTCTCCTCTCTCCTCGAATTAACCCATTGTCCTCTTGTCGCCTCCCAAAACAAGACTCCCCCAGCCACACGGCTCTGAGCTCCGGCAGAAAGCGAATCTGTTCTAACTCCCTCAAGCGCAACACTGAGTTAAAACATTTGGCCGTGGGATAAATGTGGTATAAGTAATTTATGTTACAGCAAAAACGGACACACAACATTTGCCCCGTTCTGGACGGCCTAGTCGGCACTTGAGTGTTGCTATTTTTTGCCTGAGTCTTTTTTGGAAACCAGCCAGGGGGATCTATTCCTAGAAAGAGAGATGTCTGTTTTTTATGTTTTTCTTGACAGGCAAAAGTGATAATGAAACCGCATTTATCCCAATAAAAATATTCCACTGGATGGTTACACAATCCTTTGTTTGATTTCTCCAGGGAGGGCCACAATCCCACAGTGAGATGATGCACTGGTTGTTGTGCAATGGTCTTTCATGTTCCCGGTGGTGAGTCATCAACGAGTTGACTGCTGTAGTTTATGACTAGTGCTCACCGGCGAAGATTAATGACACAAAACAAGCCAACATGAGAAACTGAGAAGTAAGCTGAGTTGTGGTTGAGGTGGACGTCAGATCCATTACAGATGGGCACAACATGAGTATGTTACCATGCGTTGTGATGTAGTAATGAGCTCCTGCTGTGCTGTTGTTACTCATTCTTTGAATTCTCCCTGTTTCTGCTTTGTTTTTTTAAACGGACTTTGACTGTAATGTGGACCGAGCTGAACCCAGCTTTCGCCTCGTCCCACCCGGGATCTTGTTAACTGTTAACCCTAGATGTCCGCTTTAGACAAGAAGTGCGTCTCAAAGACGGACTTCAGGACGGATTGAAAGGCAAGCTTGCAGAGATGGCCGAGATTCATTTAGAAATGTACGCATTTATGAGCGAGCGTCTAAAGAGAGGAAGAGCTGGAGTATAGATGGTAAACACTGTTTGATTATTTAATTCTGCATCATCGCACTGACTAAACATTCACTTTAGATCTTCGGAGCTTTGGTTTTGAAATGCACCACATGAGTTTTTTTGTGGCTCCAAAAGTAAAAAAAGTAAGTTACCCAACATGGAGAAAGCATAAGAGGCCCCTTTTCCCTATATGGACAAGGCAGCCAAGAGGCCCCGCATTCCCCTCAGAAAGCAGTATTGTTGAGTGTTGACGTGAGGCCTGTAAGATATCATTTTTCGCAGCTCCTACATAATCATCTGTCTCCTGCAGGATTACCCTCAACATCTCCTTTGAGTTTTTCACACTCTTGTGACTGAGCAGTCACTAAAACCAGTGTACCTGTCCAGTGTTTTTCGGGTGTTTGAAACTTTTCAGCATTTTGGCAGTGTCATCTGTTGTGTGTCAATGCTGCAACTGATGATGTTTTCACGATTAATCAGCTAATTGTTAAGTCTATAGTATGTAAAAAGAAATTGTGAAAAATACTCAGCACAATTTCCCAAATCGCAAAGTGACATCCTCAAAATCTCCTTTTGTTCAACTAACAGTCCAAAAGCCAATGACTGTTTGTCCACTTAGATTTATACTTATTATTTATTTTTTTTACATAGATGGCAAAGAAAATTCTTACATTTAAGCAGCTCAAACCAGAAAGTAATTGACATTTTTATTAAAAAAAAAACAAAACAAACTACAAACTAGAAATGAGTTATCAAAATGCTTGGGAGTTAATTGTGTTTGGCTCGTCTTGTCGATGAGTAGACTAATTGTTGCAGCTCTGTTAACGCAGTTAGCTAATGTTGATGTTTCTTTCTTATCCCAGCAGGCCTATGTGTCCTCCGGCCACCAGATGGCGCCCCCCAGTCCCAACACCAACAGTAGTAGCAACAGCAGCGGTGGGGGAGGGGAACAGCTGAGTAAAACTAACCTGTACATCCGCGGCCTTCATCCGGGGACCACGGATCAAGACCTGGTCAAGCTCTGCCAGCCGTGAGTGATTTACAACCTTTTTTCTGATGCAAACTCAAAAACTCAATACTTCCACTTCAGGAATCTCTCTCTTTTTTTTCAAAGGAATAGTGGGACATTTTTTTCCAGAAATATGCCTGTTCGCGTTCTTGCAGAGAGTCAGATAACAAAATGGATATCGTGTTTTATCTTGTTTGTTTAATCCGTTCACATACAGAACAGGGTTTTCATTTAAAAGAAATTGGTGCTGGTCCAAGTGTCCTGGAAGATTTCAATGTCCCGGAGAAATGGGAGAAATTCCGGAGAAACATTATCTGTGTTTTTGGAACAATTGATCAGCAGGTTATATAAAGAATGAGATAATCATTTCTTTTGCGCAGCATCAGCTGCGTCCGTGACTTTAGACTGTATCTCAGAGTCATCGTCGTCATTGTCATTAGACCTGCTTGATATCAGAACATACTTGTTACGGTTTGCTTGTTTGGCCATATTTTATCTCTCTCACTCATCTCTGTTTGCCGTTTTGCTGATAAGGCAGGTTATCCCATTGAATCTGAGAGCATGCTTAATCAGAATGAGGCAACGATTTTAAAAATTTGCTTCATTCATCGCATAGGCTAGCCTACAGAGCCAGTCACGATGTTTGCTCATAATCGCTTCTGGCTAGGAAAAACCCTGCTTCACGTTCTCACACACATAACATTTAGTTGTCTTATTTCAAAGTGTTTACATCTATTTCATCGAGAATGCATGCTTGATGCTTTAACAAATGTTAGATTGGAGAGCTAATTTACCTGTTGGGCCACAGACAGCTGAGACATCATTGATGTGTAGATATCAAAGCAACACAGTACATAAAATAAGCACTGGAACTTCAGATGATTTGGACCACCCTGTTTAACTATGTAACTTTAAAAGTCAGAGTGGTGGCTGAAAACGGTCCCCACAATGCAGCTCAACCAACAGTTGTCAGTTTTTCTAATTTTTTCAAATAGAAGAGTGTGCAAATTTGATTGTAGCCTATTTTATTCTATTAAATATGTCAGAGTTGAAGTAATTACTGGATATCGGACAACCTGACACAGAAACGTGAAATGGGAAATTCATGATTTATTGGAGTTTTACTTGCTCCAACAATTTCTTGACAGACCCCAAACAGCTCACGGGTATTATTTGACAAAATAAAACCACAAATGATGTTTGTGTTGCAGTACAGTCGCAAACTCAATAAGCTGATGAATGACATTAGAAATGTCAGAAGGCAGAATTAATAAAGAGCGCACCGGGCTAACAGTTGCCTCTGCTTCCATTCTTTTGGCTAGCTAAATTAAGCTAAACTGAGCTAATCATGTTTTGGCTGCTTAGTTTGATATGTTCAACTATTCCTATAATCAGCCCCCAAACAGTCGACTACAAATTCAAGAATTTCACAACATTTTAATGATGTAAATTATGCAGGTATATAGGCCAAAGGTAAAATATTACTCTCTGTCAGTTGTTATTCAATCAGACTACAGTCTGACTGTAGCTGGCAGAACATTCCAGTCCACCTTAACTGGAACACGTCTTCTTTAGATGGTTATCTTTGATGCTACATTAAAGACAGAGTCCAGATAACATCTGCTCTGTCTGGAGTGATGCTCTTCATCTGTTGGACACATGCAATTAAATTGTTTAAGGCCATTTGACGTTCAGAAAAAAAGGATTGTTTAGGCAGGAAGGAAGGAAAAGTGGTTTGCGAATAAGGGTGCCGAGCTACCACAGCTATGGTCAGTTCGATCAAGCCTTGACAATCACAGGAACCCAAAAAATTGTCAGGCAAATGGTCGAGCCTTAGAGGGAAGTAGGCTTAAGAAGGAACAAATGGGGGGGAAAGAAGGAGAGAAGGGGCCAGAGAAGGGTACAGCCTGTTGCCTCCTCATGTCCTGATCTAACCTCCCACTTTTTGTGTGGCTGAATTGGCTCAACAGCCGCAAACTAAGGCTTAAACACCCATAGTCAAACAGCCGAGCCTCTGTTACATGTTGGCGTCACACACACACACACACACACGCACACATACACCACACACACGCATACATACCCAGTTAAACAAAAAGCACCCAAACTGGTTTTGGCTGCTGCAGGTCAGGGCTGTGCTGATGTCACAGATGCGATTTGTGAACTTTAGTCATGCATACGTCATTTCCACGGGTCATTCACAGTAACAACACGCCTCCCTGAGCAAGCACTGGCCATAACTAATAAAACCAGACTTGCTAATACTAACACCACAGCCCCTCCCTCAGTAATGTGCATTTCATTCTCCATTTTAACCACTCTGACCCTGCAGCCTCCCTAATCCACAAAGCAAATTTACATGGCTCGTATCTGATAATCGTGTTAATATTTGAGTGAGGGTACACTGCTCACACACACACAGAACAATCAAAGAAAATCCGAAATCTGCGGTTGGTATGTGAAACACAGGGAGTCGGCAGTAAAAGCAGGGGATGGACAGAGAAGTCATTGTGGGGCGGTGGAGAGAGGATGGAGGTTTAGGGGTGGGTAGGAGGGCTGCACTTGAAGGGGAAACTTAAATGAGAAGGAAAAGAGTAGCATGGCCTGCTGGGAAAGAATGTCAGACATATACGGGTCAGAGCTGTCTTTTAAGTCCCTATGGCCTCCACAGTGGTGGGCTGCAGCCCTGCTCCGCTGCAGAGGGGCTGGAGGTAAGCACAGGGTCACACAGTCACTGCCTTCAGACCTTAGAACTCTGCTGGCATCTGTGTGAGGTAAAAACACCAAACGTGGCTTTTGTTTTACTTTGTCATGCTTGCAGTGAAAACTTGGTGTGCAAATAGACTTTTTGAGTCTGTAGGTACAAGCTTCAGATCGGGAGAATCTGAGCCAGCGTGACTGTCACCGTTCTCAACAGACAGAAATCATAATTCGTTTTTACTGTTGTGTCTGTGGCTGCAGCCAATGGTGATTCTCGTTATCGATGAATCTGCTGATTATTTTAACTATTCATTTGTTCATTGTTTAGTCTTTGTACGTGCCAAAATATTACAGAAAATCCCAGTTTCACAGAGCTCGAGGTGACATCTTCAGATTTCTTCTTTTGCTCAGCAGCCAAAAACCTGATGACTCACTAAATGACAAAGAAAATCCGCAAATCCTCACATTTAAGAAGCAGGAACCAGACAACAATGGAAATTTGCTTGATTATCAAAGTTGATGGCAATAAATTATATTTCAGTTGACTACTGTGGCAACTCTAATTGTGTTTTATTACTCAAGACAATTTATATAAGCCACAACAACACTACTACTACTACCAGACAGCCCCTCTGACCTAAGTATTCCAAGGGATCAAAGATAAAATTAGCTAATTTAAATGGTTTAAGTTAAATTGCAAGTTTTGATCTTTTGTAGTAATAATAATAATAATAATAATAATAATAACAACAACAACAACAACAACAACAACAACAACAACAACAACAACAACAACAACAACAATAATAATAATAATAATACATTTCATTTCAGGTCACCCAAGGACACTTTACAGAAACAAAAGAAAACAGCAGTCCAACAAGAAAATTAAGTATACAAATAAAGCATACATAAAACAAATAATAAAAGCAATACTAAACATCAGGGAAAGCAAATTTTAAAATGTGAGTCTTCAGTTGTGATTTAAAAGTAGTTATAGATGTGCATTGGTGCAAACTGTGGGGGACAGCAGTCCACAGAGTGGGGCCAGCCACACTGAAGTCTCTGTAGGGGTGAAGAAGACAGCATAGGTAGGGAGGCGCCAGGCTTTACAAGAGATGCGATGTTGGACTGGGAGCCAGTACAGGTGCTGAAGGGTGGGGGTGAAGTGTTCCCAGGACCGGGTGTGAGTGAATACTCTGGCGGCTGAGTTTTGGACATACTGAAGTTTTTTTAATCTGTGAGTGGGTAAACCGAGGAGAAGGCGGTTGCATCTACATGTAACAAAGGCATGAATGAGTGTTTCTGTGACAAAGTGAGATAGATGTTTTTGGTATGTGAGTCAAAGCAGAGGGTGGAGTCTAAGGTGATACCTACATTTCTAACTTCAGCAACAGAGGACGGGATGAAACCAGGGATGGAGAAGCTCAGATGGGAGATTTTGCTGAGAGCAAATTAGCAAATTTAAATTGTTAAAGTTAAATTGCAGTCATTATCATTTGTAAAGCAGTGACCTGTCATTTGGACCAAATTTTAATTTGATAAGCATTCATATTGGTTATTGTGGTTTTGACAATTTTATTATTTTAAACCATTTGTATAGAAACTTTCCTCCACCAAGGTGGTTATGTTTTTCCCTGTGTCAGTTTGTTTGTTTGTAGGTTGGTTTGTCAGCAGGATTACACAAAAATGTTCATTTGATATTGGATTAGACTTGATTGAATTAAAAGAGGACTGTTTGGCCTTAGTGGAGGTAGTTCACACTCTACTGAGTGACATTCTAGTTTGAATACTGAATTGCTACGAAAATAAGGAAGAATAAACATTAAGTAATGACACATCAAAAACAGTAATGACACATATTTGTCTACTGAGCTTGTTGAGACCAAACATGTGTCTGTTCTCTGCAAAGGTTTCTTCCTGTCAGACTAAATTTAGAAATATGTCTCGAAGGAACTGTCTGTAAAAGGGAAGAAAGCGGCTTAAAAATTTGTCTCATTTGTCTGCGCGCTCGTGTGTGTGTGTGTGTGTAGTACAGGATTGTCCAAAAAGTGCTTTCTGAACTTAATCTCAGTGCAAAGACATCATTCCTGAAACTTCTCATGAGTGAAACCAGCGTCATTGTGCAAGTAGGTTTCACTTAATTTATGCCTGATGTAAGTTCAGAGAAACTTCCTTCATATGTTTGAACCATTGAGCCCCTCACGTATGTTTTCTACAAATGTTTGGACATTTTAAACCGTTTGCTGAAGTGTGTCAAACAACAGATTGACTTTGAAAATGTCTCCACATTTGTTCTCTGAGAACCAAAGAGATGTAGCTAAAATAAATGTTACATTTCAGCAGGACTTGAAGGGGTTAAATGTTAAATCAAGCTTATATATAAAAGGTCATCTGGCTATTTGGCAATGGATGATGAATCATTAATGTCTGCAGCGAGGAAGCTTCCCTTATAATGTCTGTCTTCTTCATGTCATAGCTCACAATTATTAAGATCAGTGGCTGCTGCATGCATTTTAGCAACATAAAGTGAATTGAGCTGTGAGAGATACGCACACATCCAGTTGGATATAAAGCTTGCTCACATCTGAATCTGCTACTGCGTTTGTCTTCTTCTTGAAAGAGATTCATGGCTTTAATATGTGTGTGCTTTCTGAAAACACGAAGGAGATGAGGTCACGGCATTTTTGCATGAATACTTCTCTGGTGTCAGTAATCTGTGCCATGACCGTCTAGTCAGATCTGAGTCATTTGGGCAAATGTCCACTGCAACTAGGTGGGAGCGTAGGACCCAGCGGCACACTGCGATGTGAGGGTGGAAAAACAGAGAGAGGGAGAGGGACGTGGTGGGAAGGAAGGCGAACCGGAGGGGTGAAGCATCAGGTTACAGTGTACATTCCGCCCAGACGCCATGTCGCCCAAACAGAGGAACACCAGCCTCCCTCACTGGCTAAATTCACCAGACAAGGGCAGGTCTATTATACTGTAAAGCTGATGCACCATCTTATAAAGCTGCATTCCATTAGTCTTCACATGTTATGTAACACGTTCACTGCTTTTAAGGTGAATTTCATACCGAGAATTCTCTAGGAAACTGACTGCGTCAATGCATTAATTGATTCTTCTCTTTGATTGTCCTTTATTATTTTTTCTAATGACAAGTGACTTAACAGGTCACGACAGTGGCTTATGTTTCATACACTCCTCTGTGTGTGGATTAAACAAACAGAGTCCCTTTGAAAGTGAATATTTCTATTTGTGAGTCAGACATGGCTACTGACAGCACCTTAAAGCTGTATTTGAACCAAAAATACCCGATAGCGGAGCTGTATTTAGTCGAGAGGTGTGTGTTTGTGCGTGTGTGGTAAAGACAGGCCTGGAACAAATTGTCTTTGGCCCCAGGGTGCTGTCTCCTGTCTGTTCGCAAACAACGCTAAGGAGCAGAGTTACTGTAAAAGGCTCCACCGGCAGACAAAGACAGAAGGGTGGAGGCAGACA